>NC_083582.1:61652726-61660226 GCF_027579695.1 Neoarius graeffei | reverse complement strand
GATTATCATAGTCAAGAGTGCTTTTATTATTGACTAAGACATAATCACGTTTATCCTTGATTGCAGCTCATCAGAAAAGTGGTTTTCTGAGTTATCTAACGGTCTGCTGCTCATCCAGAAAGTCATGGCAGGCTTCCTGGCTCTGCATACTGGTAAGACCTACTTACTTTGAATGTTTATGTATATTTAAGTTATTCCATGCAATCGAGTCATACATGAGCTGATAGCCAACTCGGCACTACACGCCTCATCAGCTCATGTACGACTCGATTTCGTGAAATAACTGTTTTATTCTATCCACATTCACTGGATTTTGAGAAATGGAGCATTTTTATTTTTTGCAAATTCGATAAATAAAAACTTTATACAAAACGTCCGATAAAATCATTTCTGCTTAGAATGTAAACAAACCAGCAAAATGACTGTAGCAATTTGTGACAAATATGATGATAATTCTTGAAAAAAAAAAAGATGTGTTCTTACCATCAAATACTTTAATTCCTTTTTTTTGTGGTTTTTAGGGTTTTGTTTTCAGGTAGAGTTTTTATTTCGTGCCGCCATTTTTGTTCTTCTTCTTCTTTAGGGTTTTTTGACAGCTAGCAAACCAACTTAAAGGTGCATTACCGCCACCTACTGGGCTCAAGTGTGGAACAGGAGATTTGAGGGGGACTATATTCTCTTAGCTATCTATTTCTTTTAAATACTTGATAACAAGGGGTGGCATGGTGGTGTTGTGGTTAGCACTATCCCCTCACAGCAAGAAGGTTCTGGGTTCGAGCCCAGTGGCCAACGGGGGCCTTTCTGTGTGGAGTTTGCATGTTCTCCCTGTGTCTGTGTGGGTTTCCTCCGGGTGCTCCGGTTTCCCTCAAAGACATGCGGTTACGTAAACTGGAGGCTCTAAATTGACCGTACGTGTGAATGTGAGTGTGAATGGTTGCTTGTCTCTGTGTCAGCCCTGCAATGATCTGGCGATGATCTGTACCCCGCCTCTCGCCCATAGTCAGCTGGGGTAGGCTCCAGCTTGCCTGCGACCCTGCACAGGATAAGCAGTTATGGATAATGGATGGACTTGATAACAAAGCCGCCATTTTGTTTTTCTCTACTCACGGTATATGAGCCGATATCCTAGTAGCGGAGTAGCCAATCAGAACACACAATTGCTCATATCCAGTGAATGTGGATAGAATATAATGAAGTATCACTATGGAGTAATGCAATGCGACAGACTTCTATGATGGGTTCTATAAATGATCTTACCATCTCTCTCTCTCTCAGTGGTGATTTCTCTCAGCTACGTGCACCGTTCTCAGCCACTGTGGAGGAAGAATCCCTTCAGCAACACCTGGTGGTGTTTAACTGTGCCTCTTGTGTGAGTGTCTGTGTTTCACATTGCGTGTGAGTAGGTAACTAGTGTAGAGATGTGGTTAAGATGAAGTCCTGCGGTTCCGTACTGCACTCTTCAATTCATATACCTGCTTCCATATTTAGAGGTGCTGACAAGTGAGAGGCTGCAGCTTGCTTACATGTAATAGAGGAACAAGTCCCCTGACTGAAGTGTGGCTAATAGAAACTATTATTAACTTTTTGACATGATCTGCTTTGTGTCTGAACGTGTTAACTGTGGACTGCCAAAGGTTACATAATAACATGGTTCATGAAAACGTAGTTTATTTTTACTACCACTGTTTTCTGGTTCCATAAACACATTTTCCAGGTTGTATCTTTTGAACCATCCACAGTCTTCTCTAGTTGCTTGCTAATTGCAAATTGCGACGTATCTATCTAAAGCTAATTATGAGCATTGGCCAATATATTGGAAAGAGTGTGTGGCATTGAACTGGTGTCTTTTGATAAAGAATGCAAGGCTGGTAGTGTAATATCAGCGACTGTGATTGTTAGAAGAGAGTGTGAGGTGCTCTGAATTACTTGGAGAGAAAGATATCCACGAGCATGCAGAGAAGCTTCCATGCCTGAGATCACCACACTTTGGCAAGTTCTGGGCACTTGGGCATATCCACTCCCACTCCCAACAAACATTTGTTTGTTGATTTTCTTGTTATAAACAATTTGTTTTCAACTTTGTTGACAACTTTGTTTATTTTCAGTTAAATTGTGTCTCCTCCCTCAGTTCTCAATGGATTTCAGTTCTGATTGTTTGTTGTTGTTTTTTTGAAAGAGCTAGTCCTTCTGCACAAAACTTGGTCATTGCATGGTCAATTTTTTGCTAAGAAATTAGTAATTGGGTCAACTTAATAAATTTTCTTCTGACTAGAATTGTATCTCCTCTCACATTTATCATACGAATTCAGTTCTGATCGACGTTTTGGGTAGCGCTTCGCTTAGGGAACAAAACTTAGTCCTGTGTTGATTTTCCTGTTGTAAGTAATTTGTCCTGGAGGTCGGTCCTCTCACACTGTCACATTTCAGTTCTATTTGATGTTTTGGTAGTCATGGGTGTTTTGATGGCAGGCCAGATGCCCTACTAAGTCCTTGACATTCTGGTTTTTGTCCTTTAACTGTAGGCTTGTTGTTTAATGGTGGTATTACTCAGGTGAATGAAACATCTGTATGATGTAGACATGAATTTAATGTTAGCACAACTCTAAATGCTGAACTAAATGCTTATTATTTCATTTCTCCTCTCCTAGATTGTTGGGTCAGGTGGTGCAGGCTATAACAGATTATAATTTATGGCAAGACAGAAGTAATACGACAAGTCTGAACTTTACATTAAGCCATGTGCCCATGGAGGTGTGGCTGATGGTGTCGCTATCCATTGTGCTGGTGGTGCTGATCAACGAGGTTGTCAAACTGCACGAGATCAGGTACGGCCCGATCCGATCAAGAGAGAAGCCAAGCTTTTTTTTTGTTTGAATGGTCTGACTGAGCAATATTTATGTTTAGCTGAAATATCTTTAGATGTGAGCACAGCTCTTAGAGTGCAATAATTACTTGTAATAATTTACTACATGCAGTAATAGAAATCTTGTCCGTTACAGGGTACGTGTGCGTTACCAGAAGAGGCAAAAGCTTCAATTTGAGACGAAGCTGGGAATGAACTCTCCTTTCTGAGCTGCTGTAACTTGTAACACATGTCTCTTTTGCTGTAAGATCACTGTTCCCATGGATGAGCAGTGGAGTGAGAGGAGTTGGTTGTTTTGTTTTGTTTGTTTTTTTTCCTCTTCTCAGTGCCTCACTATAACACTAACATACAAACTGATCCAGCATCACTTCAGGTCACCAGAATAATGAGACTGCATCTGTTCTCCATCACTAGCTTCCATGTTAAAATGTTGTTTCCCTTTTTGGAGTTGTTTGTATGCATGCTCCCTCTGGTTTGAGTAGGAAAAAACTGTCATGGTATAGAAAAGTGGATCAGTTTAGTCGGCTACAATTGGGGTTTTTAAATTTATCTTAAAAACCACAGGATGGTTATAGATGAACAATCTCTGTATCTAGTAATCTAATGGTATGCAAGACAAGTGTGGAAGTTTGATAAGGCACATTATGATTTGACTTGGATTTTAATTATAAGCTAAAGTAATATAGGACTTGGGATGAGTTTTCTCAGTGGTTACAGGAAATGCGTAAAAAGCAGAAGGAACATGCTGTTTTATCGTCTTATTATCGTACAATTCTTACACACCTCGGTAGTTTCTTCATCTTGTTTCCAATTAATTGCCATGCATCACAAAATACTGAATAGATTTGAATGTCCGTGTCTTTGTACATCTTTCCAAATACCTCATGCCTAATGCATGCCACAGAGATGGATGGATGGATAGTTTTGCATTACAAATCTAACGAGTTTGTTCAAATTAATGACGGCGTGCTTATCAAACGACACTACGAATGGAGCTGCTTTTAACAAATGCTCTGACTTGATACATGTCAGCCAAAATAAGAGCTAAGAGCAAAAATGTTTTGCTTACTCAAAGATCCTTTGGTTAGTTGGATCACTATATCGAATCAGTTATCTGAAACTCTGAACTGTAAAATATTTAATTTGATTCCACAGAGAAAGCTGTTTTATATGACGATTTTCTGTCTTGCGATAGCTTATACTGGTGTGATTGATTGAGTTGATGGCTGTTCTACCTCATGCTGATTGCCTCAAAAATATTCTTCATCATGAGTGGCTCAGTGGTCTAGGTGAAGGTTTTGAGCTGGTGATCAGAGGACTGTGTGGAAGAACAAATCTAAGGGTCTCCAGAGAACCACTGCTGGACTTCTTGAGCAAATGAAAGTCACATTGGGGAATCGCATCTGCCAAATGAAGAAATGTAAATAGAAATGTTTAAATGAGAATACAGGGGGTTTTACTGATCAATATGTGATCAATATGCTTTCTTGAAATGACCAGCATTTCTCTTTCCTTTAGAGGTAATGTCCTGTTTAAGGTCAAGCAAAAACTCACTGTGGCTTTAATCCACCGTCGCCACAAAAACGTTGCTTCAGTTTGCCTGTTTCACTTTCTTCCATCTCACCCATTTTGCCTACACGCACTTCTAGACTACTATGTACTTCTCTTCTCTCTGAACTCCATATAGTAGGAGCTCTTCATGCCTTCAAGCTCTTTTTCATTTCTGTTAAGCTACCTTTACTAAAGATTTATTGTAAGTACTTATTCCATATGATTATACACGATTCCATTCTTCTTATCCATCTTAACCAGGCTTTTCTTAATAGTTCCTGCATCTGGTTTATTTATTTATTTATTTATTTTATGGCACACCTGTCTATATTTTTATGGATGGTGCATTATACTTAAGCAAGACTTTTTTTTTTCGCACACAATTGCTGTGTATGAAGAGATATTATATGTGCAGAACACCATGCCTTGTTTCTTCACGCTACTCTTCAACTTGTAGGCAGATCTTTAAGTCCATGCACAGAATGTATTCAAACTGTTTGTTCTGCTATGTTTCCACCTCAGGGCGGTTTGAAACATGTGTGTATAAGCATCTGTATATCAGACAGGGCAGTGATTATCAAGCAGGCATCAACTGAGTGACTTTCTAATTGCCGTTTTAGTGCTGGTATAGAAATGACGGAAGGTGTAATCAGCAGATAAGTTTTTGTTTGTTTTGTTTTTTTGCACTGATTAATTCTGTACTTTTTTTTGCTTGTGTAATGGAGCTTGATTGCACAACGTTTTGTACAGTTACGGAGTTTGTCCTTTTTAAAAAAAACATTTGAATGTGTGCTTTTTTTGTGCTAACATATATGCATGATTAAGACATACATGAATGCAGTGGTTAAACTTTTTTTTGAGAATGTTGGGTCTTGCATGCACTGCAGATGTTGCTGGGACTTTCATCAGTCATATCAGCCTTAGCCATCCCTTTGGAACCATGCTCAGTCTCTCTACTGTACAGATGTTTGTGCAAATAATAATAACAGAATAAAAGCCTACACTGTCAGAAATAGGGGTACAGTAGGAGTCCATTTCTGTCCCCTAAGGTACAGTTTACACTTATGTACCCCCTAGGGCTCATTATTGGACCTCAAGGTATCCTTTTTAGGGCTAAAAAGTTACATATATGTTCCAAGTAGTCAATAAAGGGTACAGATAAGTACCTTAGAGGGTACTGCCCCAGTGACAAGCTGTTGTACCCCTAAAGGTACAATAATGTACTTTATTTTCTGAGAGTGTATATTGGTTGTTGCCAGCAACTCATGAAAAAGATTTGCGAATGTTCACAAAGTTTATAAATGTACATTTTTCTATTTTTAAGATGTCTTTTTTTTTTTTTGCCAATTGATATGTGATTTTTTTTTAATTAAATATCTTCATTTTAAAAATATGGTGGTGTATTAAATATAAATATACAAGGCTAGGGTTTTGAAAGTGGTGACCTTTTTGAAGATAGATAGATAGATAGATAGATAGATAGATAGATAGATAGATAGATAGATAGATAGATAGATTATCTCTGTGTGTGTGTAACACACACACACACATATATTTGTGTGTATACACGTGTGTAAAATGTGTGTATACACACGTCTGTGTGAAAAATAAATGTACTTTATTGTATTTAAAGTATATTCATATTTTCAATAGTATATTGAAAATGTACTTACATAAATTGTACTTTTTGTAAATATATAAGTATACTAACATCACGCTTTCACGCTAACACTTTTAACACACTTTAAAATAATTATACTATATTACACTTTATAGAAATATACTAAAATATACTTTAAGTGAATGTTATGTGTAATTTAGCACATAAAAGTACACTAAATACACTTCAAGTTGCACTTTTCTACAATTTAATTACAATTAAAATATATTTAGTACAAAATTAGTTGTTCCAAAATAGGATGCCTCAAGTTAACTAATCATAAACACACTTGAAGTATATTGATGATTAGTGTGGCTTCAAGTACACGAAAGTGTGCTAAATTTAGTACACTTAGCACATTTATTTTCACCAGGGTATATACCGTGTGTGTGTATTTTATATACATATATATACACGTGTGTGTATCTATATGTGTGTGTCTAAATATATATATATATATATATATATATATATATATATATATATAAAATACATATTAGGGATGAGCGAGTTACAGCGTTATCTGTAGCCGTACTCGGAGTGGGCGGGGCATAACCCGGAAGTGGGCGGAATTTAACCAGGAAGTGGGTCTGGTTGTCTTGAAACGGGCGGGGCTTTAACCAGTATGTTATTTTAAGCATGCAATTGACATGGGTTGATCAGAAATTGTTATATTTATTGCTGATTAGAAAACTATTTACAGGACAGCATCAGCATTGAGCTTCAGATCAATGGTTTTGATCACGATAGCAAACGAACTAGAACAAGTTTTGCATCAATGAATACAACACATGCGGTTGCAATTATGAAATGAAATGTAATGAACAAGAGTTTTCATACTCAACATAACTTTCTTTTTTTAACTTTTAATTTTTTTATGATCAGTGTGATTTTTTTTTTTGGTTCTTTTTGATTTTTTTTTATTTCCACACCGTGTGTGTGTGTGTGTGTGTGTGTGTAGCTTAATTTGTGATATTATTTATACCACTACTACCTAGAAAGTGTCAGACACTCAGTGCGTGAAGTAAAATAAAACTGTTTAGAGCCAACTGACGGTTAAAAAAAAAAAAATCCGACGACCGGCAGAGTGTGTGTGTGTAGCTTAATTTGTAATATTTATACCACTACTACATTTATTTTTACATGAATTACAGCAAGAAAGTGCCAGACACCCAATGCGTGAAGTCAAAAAAACTGTTTTTAACCGACGGTTAAAAAAAGAAAAAAAATCTCCGACAGGCAGAGACGCAACACGAGTCACTTTCTACCAAGCACCACGTCTGAACGAACCCACGTTTACCAGAACTCTACTGGTTATAAGTAATTACAAACTAAAATAAAAACAAACTTGAAGCTGAAGAAACCCGAAACGTTAACGGAAAGAGACAGAGAGTTGTTCTGTGTGAGTGAGCAGAGCAGTGTGTGT
>NC_083582.1:61637726-61647726 GCF_027579695.1 Neoarius graeffei | reverse complement strand
TAATATTAATTGATTATGATGCCAAATGTTTTGCTTTGAAGGCTTCACAATGAATCTTCCTTAGTTTTAGCCTGGCAAGCCAGACTAAATGTGAATATTTGCCACTCGTAGGCAAAAATATTTTTGGCCGCTAGGCGGGTGGGTCTAGTTTACTAGGCTACCTTAGTTTGCCACCTTTAACTTGTTTAGTGTTGCCACCTAGTGGAGAGGAGAGATATTGTCTATATTGATATCTGAATTTACCAGGCAAAAACAAGTTTGGCCAATTGATTTGCTGCCTAGGTCAATTTACTTCAGTCCTGTGGACATTTAAGGTCCGTGTAGACATAACGGGGGAAAACTGCCCCCCCTGAAAAAAATTCAGGAGCCGCCACTGCATTACATACAATATCATAAATTTCAAATATATGCATGGATCTAAAGTGATATCGTGTTGAATTCCATTGTGCGTTTTTAAAGTTACTTAGTGTGTATATATATATATGTGTGTGTGTGTCTGTCTCAGAAACTGAGTACTATCCCACTAAATATACAACCCCGATTCCAAAAAAGTTGGGACAAAGTACAAATTGTAAATAAAAACGGAATGCAATGATGTGGAAGTTTCAAAATTCCATATTTTATTCAGAATAGAACATAGATGACATATCAAATGTTTAAACTGAGAAAATGTATCATTTAAAGAGAAAAATTAGGTGATTTTAAATTTTATGACAACAACACATCTCAAAAAAGTTGGGACAAGGCCATGTTTACCACTGTGAGACATCCCCTTTTCTCTTTAACAGTCTGTAAACGTCTGGGGACTGAGGAGACAAGTTGCTCAAGTTTAGGGATAGGAATGTTAACCCATTCTTGTCTAATGTAGGATTCTAGTTGCTCAACAGTTTTAGGTATTTTTTGTCGTGTCTTCCGTTTTATGATGTGCCAAATGTTTTCTATGGGTGAAAGATCTGGACTGCAGGCTGGCCAGTTCAGTACCCGGACCCTTCTTCTACGCAGCCATGATGCTGTAATTGATGCAGTATGTGGTTTGGCATTGTCATGTTGGAAAATGCAAGGTCTTCCCTGAAAGAGACGTCGTCTGGATGGGAGTATATGTTGCTCTAGAACCTGGATATACCTTTCAGCATTGATGGTGTCTTTCCAGATGTGTAAGCTGCCCATGCCACACGCACTAATGCAATCCCATACCATCAGAGATGCAGGCTTCTGAACTGAGCGCTGATAACAACTTGGGTCGTCCTTCTCCTCTTTAGTCCGAATGACACGGCGTCCCTGATTTCCATAAAGAACTTCAAATATTGATTTCTCTGACCACAGAACAGTTTTCCACTTTGCCACAGTCCATTTTAAATGAGCCTTGGCCCAGAGAAGATGTCTGTGCTTCTGGATCATGTTTAGATACGGCTTCTTCTTTGAACTATAGAGTTTTAGCTGACAACGGCGGATGGCACGGTGAATTGTGTTCACAGATAATGTTCTCTGGAAATATTCCTGAACCCATTTTGTGATTTCCAATACAGAAGCATGCCTGTATGTGATGCAGTGCCGTCTAAGGGCCCGAAGATCACGGGCACCCGGTATGGTTTTCCGGCCTTGACCCTTACGCACAGAGATTCTTCCAGATTCTCTGAATCTTTTGATGATGATATGCACTGTAGATGATGATATGTTCAAACTCTTTGCAATTTTACACTGTCAAACTCCTTTCTGATATTGCTCCACTATTTGTCGGAGCAGAATTAGGGGGATTGGTGATCCTCTTCCCATCTTTACTTTTGAGAGCCGCTGCCACTCCAAGATGCTCTTTTTATACCCAGTCATATTAATGACCTATTGCCAATTGACCTAATGAGTTGCAATTTGGTCCTCCAGCTGTTCCTTTTTTGTACCTTAACTTTTCCAGCCTCTTATTGCCCCTGTCCCAACTTTTTTGAGATGTGTTGCTGTCATGAAATTTCAAATGAGCCAATATTTGGCATGAAATTTCAAAACGTCTCACTTTCGACATTTGATATGTTGTCTATGTTCTATTGTGAATACAATATCAGTTTTTGAGATTTGTAAATTATTGCATTCCGTTTTTATTTACAATTTGTACTTTGTCCCAACTTTTTTGGAATCGGGGTTGTACTCACAGTCAATAAACTATACGATTTTGAATGGTGATGTTGGTTTTAATTTGAAATAAAATGATGAAAGAAATAATACAGATAAAACTAAATCTTTGATGTGAATACTCTATTCAGAATTTGGCAAAAATTCTGCAAATTTGTGGAAAAATGGCGGCTTGATCTGGGCCATAATAAATGGTTGACTACATCGCATTCCCTTAAAAAGGTTGTAGTCCACTGAAAAGTCTACAGTTATCACTAATTGTATTTTAAGTTGTAACTTTATACACGGCGGCACGGTGGTGTAGTGGTTAGCGCTGTCGCCTCACAGCAAGAAGGTCCTGGGTTCGAGCCCCGTGGCCGGCGAGGGCCTTTCTGTGCGGAGTTTGCATGTTCTCCCCGTGTCCGCGTGGGTTTCCTCCGGGTGCTCCGGTTTCCCCCACAGTCCAAAGACATGCAGGTTAGGTTATCTGGTGACTCTAAATTGACCGTAGGTGTGAATGTGAGTGTGAATGGTTGTCTGTGTCTATGTGTCAGCCCTGTGATGACCTGGCGACTTGTCCAGGGTGTACCCCGCCTTTCGCCCGTAGTCAGCTGGGATAGGCTCCAGCTTGCCTGCGACCCTGTAGAAGGATAAAGCGGCTAGAGATAATGAGATGAGATGAGATGAACTTTATACACCTAAGGATTGGTGCGCTCACAGAATAATCATAACCGTAATAAAACATCATGCAAAATATTTGATCACCGTTGTAACTCTATTTTCCGCAGACCCAAAACCAATACAATCGTGTGTTTTGATCTAAACGGAAAGCCTCAGGGTCAAGGTCACTACCTCACCAAAAGTAGGAACTTAAAATCACTACGCCATATAAAAATTTAGTTATAAATCTGCGATTTTGTTTTTTAAAACGAGCGCTGAAAGTTAGGTATAGAATATGTTTCTTATAGAATATGTTACGATGGTAGCTGGTCTTGTATGAATTTCTGAGCTATAAAATGCGTTGTGGTCTATTTTTTACCGTAGCGTGTTATTTGTGTGCGGGGAAGGACACACATTAACAATTTGCATGTGTAGAATGGAATTTTCCACTCCAGCATTTAGAAGTTGATCGTGCTTCCATTTGCGGTCTTTGTTACGCGAGTGATCTGTTCGGACGTTATCACTGAAAAGATGAGTTTTGACAGTTTTATTTTGTTTTAGTCTTGCAGTATGAGGCCCATCCCTGAATATATGGAATGAAACTTTGTATTCTGCCCCTGCTCCCACAGCTTGGCAGATAGACAACAGGTCCCAAGAAAAACTCTGACTCCGAGGAGCGTATTATATTGAGAAATGCTGTAAAACTCGACAAACAAAATTTACAAATTAGTTTTATATACAGAAAATACCGTTATACAAATATGCGTTAGCTTCCGGCTAATGTTAATGGCAAAATTAATGTATATGCTAATGCTAACATTCGCCGCGATCGGCGAATGCACAAGCATAGATTTAGACTTAGACAGACTTTAATGATCCACAAGGGAAATTACTTTGTCACCGTAGCTTCATTGCACATAAAAGAAATAAACACTAATAAAACCACAAGCATTCGCCAGAGTGTTAACAATGTCTTTATTGTTTAAAATAGCCGCAACCAAATCCCGAGCCGACTGACTCATTTTTGCTGCAGGACGGCGGCAGTGCCTTCATGACGTCAGCCAAGTTTCATTCCATATATTCAGAGTTTCATTCAATATATTCGGGGATTCATTCCATATATTCAAAGTTTCATTCAGTATATTCAGAGTTTCATTCCATATATTCGGGGATTCATTCCATATATTCAAAGTTTCATTCAGTATATTCAGAGTTTCATTCCATATATTCAGGGTTTCATTCCATATATTCAGGGTTTCATTCCATATATTAAGGGTTTCATTCCATATATTCGGAGTTTCATTCCATATCTTCAGAGTTTCATTCCATATATTCAAAGTTTCATTCAATATATTCAGGGTTTCATTCCATGTATTCAAAGTTCATTCAATAAATTCGGGGATTCATTCCATATATTCAAAGTTTCATTCAATATATTCGAGGGATTCATTCAATATATTCAAAGTTTCAGTCAATATATTCAGGGTTTCATTTCATATATTCAAAGTTTCATTCCATATATTCAAAGTTTCATTCAATATATTCAAAGTTTCATTCCATATATTCAGGGTTTCATTCCATATATTCAAAGTTTCATTCCATATATTCAAGGGATTCAAGGGATTACAGTTTTTCTCGATTGCTAGCACACATTTTCTGAAAACATGTCTCACATTCTCAGAACTCTTCACACAAATCCAAAAACTCTCACACAATTGGCAAAACCCCTCACTTATCCTGCAAAATGACACTTTTCACTCAAAATAATACACTTCCTTCTCAAAATGCTATTTTGTTATCAAATGACATACACAGACAGTCACATGAATAAACATTCATAACAACCAGTTGAACACATTGTGCATATGGTAAAACACATTTCTCCATTGATGAGAATGGCGTAGGCCTTCTTTTTCAGTGTGGCACATCAAATAGTACGTATGTACTCTAAGCTGTGTTGTACAATAATTATCTCATCTCATCTCATTATCTCTAGCCGCTTTATCCTTCTACAGGGTCGCAGGCAAGCTGGAGCCTATCCCAGCTGACTATGGGCGAAAGGCGGGGTACACCCTGGACAAGTCGCCAGGTCATCACAGGGCTTACAATAATTATGTTTGCTTATTTTTTATTCACAGAATACACAAACACAGTCACAAGTACACTTTATTTTTCCCACAAGAAATGTACATACTGTGCAACTGAAACAACACAAATCCTCATCAGAGCTGTATACAAAACACTGTAGTATGTTGATTCAACAACAACAACAAAAAACAAAAGCTAGTCTACTTCGTCCTGTCGTCTATTATGATCTGGCCACAGGACCTCATCAGCATCGCATGCAATATTTTCTCTGGCCAGGCAGCGTGGGAAATATCGCCTGGCATGGCGCATCCATCCATTGTATGCATCAATGGCAATGTCCCCACATGCCTCCTCCATAGCTTGGAGGAGAGGAGCACGTGCCTGTGGATGGCGTTCATACACCTTCCACCTCCAAGAGGAGAAAAATTCCTCTATGGGATTGAGGAAGGGTGAATATGGAGGCAAGTAGACTACTAGAAAACGAGGGTGGTCAGTGAACCAATTATGGACCAGAGCAGCCCTGTGAAAACTTACATTGTCCCAAATGACTACATACCTGGGCTGCTCTGGTCCATCTACCTGATCAGGTGGAATTAGTCTGTTGTGCAAAGTGTCTAAAAATGTAATTAGATGTGCTGTATTGTAGGGCCCCAGGGTAGCATGGTGATGGATGATGCCATTGCTAGTGATGGCTGCACACATGGTTACGTTCCCACCACGCTGCCCTGGGACGTCAAGAATGGCATGCTGGCCGATGATGTTTCTTCCTCTCCTGCGGTGTTTTGCAAGGTTGAAACCCGCCTCATCAATAAAAATGAAGCGGTGTTCCTGTGCAGCCACCTCTAGCTCAAGAAATCTCTGAAACATACATGACAATATACTGTAAGAAATGTGTTACATCATGAAACATGATCCTTATGATGGCAATACAATGCAGTAATGAAATACTGTAAAGTAAGCAGACCATATTTTGCATTATTGAGAGTATGCATAAATTGTGGAATTGTACATCACTTACTTGCACATAGTCGTGTCTCAAGTCCTTAACTCTCTCTGTGTTGCGAGAGAATGGCACCTTATAGACCTGTTTCATTGTCATCAGGTTTTTGCGCAACACCCTGTCCACTGTTGATAGGCTCACTGTTTGAACATTGTGAAACACATCATTGTTGGCAATGATGTGCCTTTGTAACTGCTTTAGAGTTATGGCATTATTTTGTCGAACCATATTGATAATTTCTGTCTCCTGTTCAGGAGAAAGGAGACGCTCCCGACCACCTCTCACTGGTAGTCTTTCAGTTCTGCAATATAAATAGAAAAATAGTGTACACATTGTGTCTGGGAATACACTAGTAGATATGTTTACCAAATATTTCAAACATTCCTCTCAGAATTTTTACAGTCCTACATACAGTAACAGTCCATATGTAATGATGTACTGCAGTACTGACATTACTGGATCTGAGATTTCTTACCTATTGTCATTTCGAAACGTCCGAACAATGGCTGCAACAGTGAACCTACTCAAATTAGGTTGAACACGTAGCCCAGCCTCTCTCATTGTTAGGCCATGGTTGACTACGTGGTCAACCACAGTGGCTCTGATCTCATCAGAAATTACAGTCCTTTGTCGTCTTCGTCCTCTTCCATGTCCTCCTCGTCCTCCTTGCCCTCCTCTCATTCTTACTCCTCTACCTCTGGCTCTAACGCCAATGTTTCCATCCATGTTCACAAAGCAGAAAAACTCACCCGTTGCCCTTTCTTATATAGTTCTGATTGCTAATTGTAAAGAGGCGTGAAAGGAGTTTTCCCAGGTGACGAGGAAGTGCACATCGTATGTCAGTTGAGGTTAGAATTTTGAATGACAGTGTTACATGTGAAAACAGTGGTTTTCCTTGATGAAAATTGTGCCAAATGCAGAGAATTGTGTGTAGAGTTTAGAAAAAGGTGTGTTTCAGAATTATAATTGGAGTGTAAAGCAAGAATTGTGCTTGTAGTTCAGCTGAATTGGTTCAGGGTATTGGTGCATGAGTGACATGTCAAAATTTTGTCACAAGTACCAGAAATTGTGTGTTAACAATCGAGAAAAACTGTAATTCAATATATTCAACGTTTCATTCAATAAATTTGGGGATTCATTCCATATATTCAAAGTTTCATTCAATATATTCGAGGGATTCATTCAATATATTCAAAGTTTCATTCCATATATTCAAAGTTTCATTCAATATATTCAGGGTTTCATTCCATATATTCAAAGTTTCATTCCATATATTCGGAGTTTCATTCCATATCTTCAGAGTTTCATTCAATATATTCGGGGATTCATTCCATATATTCAAAGTTTCATTCAATATATTCGAGGGATTCATTCAACATATTCAAAGTTTCATTCAATATATTCAAAGGTTCATTCCATATATTCAGGGTTTCATTCCATATATTCAAAGTTTCATTCCATATATTCAAGGGATTCAAGGGATTAATTCAATATATTCAACGTTTCATTCAATAAATTCGGGGATTAATTCCATAGATTCAAAGTTTCATTCCATATATTCAGGGTTTCATTCAATATATTCAAAGTTTCATTCAATATATTAAAAGTTTCATTCCATATATTCAATTCATATATTTCATTCCATATATTCGGCATGGTGGTGTAGTGGTTAGCGCTGTCGCCTCACAGCAAGAAGGTCCGGGTTCGAGCCTCGTGGCCGGCGAGGGCCTTTCTGTGCGGAGTTTGCATGTTCTCCCCGTGTCCGCGTGGGTTTCCTCTGGGTGCTCCGGTTTCCCCCACAGTCCAAAGACATGCAGGTTAGGTTAACTGGTGACTCTAAATTGACCACAGGTATGAATGTGAGTGTGAATGGTTGTCTGTGTCTAAGTGTCAGCCCTGTGATGACCTGGCGACTTGTCCAGGGTGTACCCCGCCTTTCGCCCGTAGTCAGCTGGGATAGGCTCCAGCTTGCCTGCGACCCTGTAGAACAGGATAAAGCAGCTAGAGATAATGAGATGAGATGAGATTCAGTGGCGTGCACAGATAGACACGAGGTGGTGCTCAAGCACCTGCCCCTCTGCCCTCTGTCCAAAAAAGTGCCCTTTTGAATTTTTTTTTTTACAGTTTACTGAGGCCAATGTCGACATGATCTTTTAGAAAAGCCGCGGCATTAAAAGCGTGTGTGAAAATAATGTCCCGATGTGTGCCCCCTCCGCACACGCACCGGACCTCTGTCTCTCTTGCTCTGTCACGTGAACAAGCGTGCAGTGCTTTCAATGTGAGGTTGCAGCAGCATAGCGTCCTGGAAGCCACGGCCTTGTCGTAGCGCAGACAACACATCGGGCAGTCAGTCAGCTCTTCCCCTGCCCCACCAGCCAGGCGGACCCGGCGCCGTGGGGGGGCGAAAGGGGGCGTTGCCCCCTCGTGGCTACAGCCCCGCCCCCTCAACGGAGACTCAGATCACTTAATTTTCTTATGAAAATATAATGTATTATAGACGTATTAATAATTTGCATTTTCAAATACGAAATATTAAGTGGTTGCGCATTGCAAAAAAATACATTTCACATAAATCACTACTAAAACTGGCACGGTAGAACAAATCTGATTGGTTGTTATGACACTTACAAGTGCACTGTCTCTGCAATATCCTGTAATATGCAGTCAAGTTTACGGGAGTAGTCTTTCCCCCACCGAATTAAACGAATTCAATCACAATATTGTGAATCCATTTTCTTTCTTTGTAGGCTAAGTTTATCTCCGTTTATGTCGGGGTATGTGTTCATATATGGTCCGCTTTGTGCGCAAATAGCGTAAGAATATGTGTCGTTGACGTCACCCCCCATGCAGCGGGGGTGAAAATTCATCACTTCAGAGTGTTTAGTCCCCTACACGCCTACACTCTAAAAAATAATGGGGCCAGTACCGGTTCTTCAGGGCGATGCCATAGAAGAACCTTTTTCAGGGCTTCAAAGAACCGTTCATGCAACAGTTCTTTAAAGAACCATTTAAACCATTTGTTTGAGCAGTGAAGACAGATTTGTGTAAACATAGCCTATGTGCATTGACCAGCAAATGGCTTCCAGGCTCTGAAGAACCATTTCCAATGTGAAGAACCTTTCGCATAATGTAATGGTTCATCACAGAGTTTTGACTCTCCATGGAACCATCCAGAGATTTGAAGAACCACTGAAGCACCTTTATTTTTTAGAGTGTAAACTGGGATCGTGGATTAAGTGGTTCGCGTTGACTCGGTGCGAGTCAGGAAGGCTATTACTGGTGCAGCCGCGGGGTCTGTTGATTTTTTTTAAATTATGATTTTGGCCGCTGAGCCAAGCATTGACATTTTGTTTTCATGCCGCGGAGCCATTTGTATGTATTTTAAATTTAAAGGACTTGCCTGTAGGTTTGTGTGTGTTGTTTTATGTTTGGCATCTTTCCGGTTGTAACGCGTGTCTGTGAGAAAATTGGAGGGGAGGGTTAACAGGTGGGCACGGGTGCTGACAAAGCGCAACTGCCCTGGTAATACTGTATGTCACATGATTTTCCCGTACTAAAGCAGCCTTCGGGGCCGTGGTTTTGTGGTTGGCGCAGTTAATTGTTTGAAACACGTTGTCAGACCGCCATCACTACTACACACTATATGAAAAATATTTGCCCCCTTGCGATTTCTAATTGCCCCCTAAGTAAACTGTTCCTGGCGCCTGGCCTGCAGCCAGGTAACACATGAATCGAGTGAAAATGTATTGTTTGCCCTCTAAGCTCAAGCTGTAATTATTTTGTTGTGAAGTAGCCTGTCGCATACAGAAACAACTGCACATGGCAGCTTTTGCCAGCTTATTTGCTCCCTTTCCATATGGAGAAACAAACTGAACAACATTTTAAATGTAGCCTAAACCATTGAGGCAACCCCACTCTCCATCAATTCCGACCTGTTTGTATAACTTATGCTAGTATGCACGCCGTTATGCAAATAAAGGAGAGCTCCGTTGAGCCCATTGAGTGTGTATATTTCGTTACAAATTTTAAGATGATTTCACGGAAATCTGTGAATAAACACAGTCTTGAGACTCAAGTCAGTGACAGGAAGATCAGACTTTCAGACTTTATCAGACTTTTTAAAGATGGAACTACAGAAAAATACCCAAAACT